>NC_064418.1:225000-267500 GCF_023375975.1 Astyanax mexicanus | reverse complement strand
TTTTCTCATTTCCTGTTGAATATCCATGCAATAACAAAGCTTTCTTAGTAGCTGTGGAGCTCAGTGGTCTGGGTGCTTCAGGATGTTCCACATTGTTCAGAAAGCTGTAAGCTGAATATAACTGTATATAATCTTTCTGTAAAAACAAACCCAAAAATAAAAGTCTTAAACTTTTCTGTGTTTTTTCTCCTCTGTTTTTTTACTTTTTGCTCTGTTATCAGGGAACCTGTGTGGAAGCAGCAGCGTGTAGCTAAAGTAAATAGAAGTGATTTCATATACACATTTGTATATATACTCTTTTTAATAAAATTTATTATTCAGTGGTTGTTTGATAAAGGATTTAGTTTTATATAAAACTAAACTGTAGTGAAGTGAAAAAACACTGGGGATTACAGGGGGTTCCTGGTATGAAGTGGTGAATATTTACCAAAAGTGCTTAAAGGAAGGTCAACCAGTGTGAACTGGTGATGTGATTGTGAACACCAGAGGCTCAGAGTTTTAATCAGAAAAGTCTCCATTTTCATGAAGCATAAATCAGCAAAGTTAAGCATTGGCTAAAGTAGAGTCAACCGCTCCAGCGTTGGGCTGTGGATAAATGTAACAGCCGTTTCCAGGTTACCTGTGCAGCAGTGGTGCTGCTAATGGTGCTGACACAAGAGCTGCTGCAAACACAGAGATATCACACAGTGCTCCTCCCAAACTACTCCTCCCATTTTATTTAACATTTTAAAAAATTTAAGCTAAGGATGCATTCAGCAAAAATCTGTGGCTTTGGTTACCTTTTAAGCACCACACTTAAGAGGAGGAACTAAAGTATTAGGTACTAAAGTAGTTTATTTTAGAGTCTACTACTGAAATACTGTGTTATTAATGTATTTATTTCAGAAAGCAGTGTAAAGTTAGCAGTGTTAAAGGCAGAACGGGAGCAGCGAGATCTTCTTTTAAGATCAGCTCAAACTCTTGATATAATTTATCTGGATTAAACTCAATGACAGTGCAGATCATCTCCCGCTCTGACTTTAGTGATAATGTGGGTTTATAATGATTCCAACATTTTTATAATTATAACGAGTAACGATGCAGCTCATAAACAATATATCAGAGTAAAAGTAGTAAACTAATCCACAATATGTAGTGAAGTGAAAATAATACTCCAGTAAAGATACAGATACAGAATGTTTAGTACAGTAGTAAAGTTGTTCTATTTGGTTATTACTCATGTCTGACTATAATTTTTAGCATGTTCAGTGCAATTACACATTCTCACCAAATACTTACAGACTTTCACATTAAAGAATGTAGCTGTGTATTTATGTGTGTTTTTAACATTAAAACATAATAAAACACATGTATTTTATAGGATTTCTTTGTAACTGCATACAAAATAAAAAAAAAACAGAAAAAAATACAACTCCCAGAATGCCCTTCGCGGCAGTGTTTTTTTTTCTCACAGGGAGCTCGTGCAGTCAGGAGCTTCTCTGCGCGGATGGAGATTTTTAGTGTTTTGTGGTGAAATTCTGTGTTATTTGTTATTTTAGTGTAAATTCTGAGGGAATGTTCAGCCGGTTCTCCGCGCGCACGGTGAGTTTACCGCCTCTGAGCGCTCAGGTAACTTTACCGAGTACCGGTGTGTTTACGGGTTGCCATGGTTACCGTGAGTTTGGGTGTAAAGTTGTATAAATCGGGTTTTTATTGGATCATTTCTCCTCTCAGCACGATGAACGAGTACGAGCTGGTCCGGCAGATCGGTCACGGAGCCTACGGGAAAGCGCTGCTGGTCCGCGAGCGCAGCGGGAGCGCGCGCCACTGTGTCATCAAACAGATCAGTTGGAGCCGCGTGAGTGCGCGTGCACAACATCAATCAATACCGAACCCAATATAACCAGTTATTACCAGTTATTTAATTCCTCTTTTTTCTCTTAAATCTTAACTGTTTATTATTTATTAACTGTTATTTTTTTATATATATTTATATTTTTTACTGTTTTGTTAATGAAATTCATTATTTTAGTTTAAAGTATTGAAAAGTAGATTTTTATTTCTTTTTTATTTCCTCTAAGTCTAAATGAAGGCTACCCTTAATGTATTACCAAGTGAAAAAAAGATTGATAAAATATATTAATTTACTGATAAAATTAAACAAAAAAAATTAAGGATGCACAATGATATTATAATTATTTAATTAAATTAAATACCCAACCCACTCATTAGGGAATCTAGTGATGCTCCAACACCAGGAGGGTTAAGAAGACCAGCACACGCCTCCTCTGACACATGTGAAGTCAGGCTCCGTCTCTTTTTGAACTGCTGCTGATGCTGTAGCATTGCTAAGTAGCATCACAGCGCTAACGCTCGGAGGAAAGCGCAGCGACTTGGTTCTGATACATCAGCTCACAGACGCAGCCTTGTGCTGATCCACATCACCCTAGAAGTGATGAGGGGAAAGAGAGAGCGCCATCTACTGTACTGTACCCACCCAGAGAGAGCAAGACCAGCTGTGCTCTCTCGGGGCTCCGGCAGCTGATGGAAATTCCCACATCAATGCATCACAAATAAACAATGCTGTTCAAAAGTTTGGAATCATTTCTCATGTTTATCCACTAATCTATTACTTACAAACTGCAAAGACAAAAATTATCATTAGTACATCTCTCTGTATTTCTCCTGTAGATGTCTCCTCGAGAAAGAGAAGACTCCAAAAAGGAGGTGACTCTGCTGTCCAAAATGAAGCATCCAAACATTGTGGCTTTCTTCAGGTCATTTAATGGTCAGTGCACAAAGTATATATATATATATTTATTATTAAAAACCAGCACGGTAATACATCTTATAATGAATTATAGTATTAATTAATGTGTGTGTGTGTGTGTGTGTGTGTTTGACAGAGAGAAATAATCTGTATATAGTGATGGAGTATTGTGATGGTGGCGACCTCATGAAAAAGATCAGTATGCAGAGAGGACAGCCGTTTAAAGAACAGCAGGTACAGTTTATATTATTCATATTTGCAATAACGTGTTTAATCTCATTACAGTGTTTATTTCTAATATACAATTTACATGTAAATATTGATTTAGACTGTTTTTGCTCCATATATAAAAGTATCCTGTTCTGAACTTTTACTCCAGATTTTATGCATAAAGTGATGTGTTTTTAATACCTTTAGTTTTATACTTTTTTTTTTGCTAAATATCACAAAAGATTCTCCCAAAGGACTACAGCCCGTTTTATTTAGTATATATTTTGTGTGTTTGTGCAGATAATGGACTGGTTTGTTCAGATTTGTCTTGGGCTGAAACACATCCACGACAGGAAGGTCCTGCACAGAGACATTAAAGCTCAGGTACAGGATTATTTTACTCTCTATACTCTATAATCATGATTAACACGATTCTGTTTATTTTTTGTTATTTTTCATTAAGAGGTACAATTTATTTAATTTTCCTTTCAAATGTAAAGAGAGATATCAGTGCTGTTTGGATTGTATTATAAGTAAAAACATTTCTATTGGAAAAATAAAAATATGTTCTGTAATGCATGACAGCTACTGTACACAATAAATAATACTAATATTAATTTCTTTGAAATTTTTTATTAAACTTTGCAGAATATCTTTCTCACCCAAGGAGGCAGTAAAGTAAAGCTAGGAGACTTTGGGATCGCCAGATTATTAAACAAGTGAGTCTAAAATTTCTATTTTACATTCAATGCATATATCACACTACTGATCTTCATAACTGTGCTATATGTACTTAACGGTAAAGTGAAGCTGAAGTACAGTAACAGCAGGCTCCTGGTGACCCAGCTGTCTCAGTGTTGGCTCTGTGATCAGGTTTCAGATTATTCAGGGCTGGTTAAAGGTCCTCCCGTGGTCAGAATACAGTGTTATTAATCTGGTTGTATTTACTGATCTGTGTTTTGTGGTGCAGTACGGTGGAGCTCGCCAGGACCTGCGTCGGGACGCCATACTACCTCTCTCCTGAGATCTGCGAGAACCGACCATATAACAACAAAACGTACGTATACTATTGTTCCCATTCAGAAGCACACACACATATATACAGCTCCGGAAAAAATAAGAGAGCACTTAGAAATTATTTTCTTTGATTTTACCAAATTGAAAACCTTTGGAATATAATCAAGAAAAAGATGGATGATCACAAGACCTCTGCATCTTTTTGTTATTTCAGCCATTCCTCATTTTCTGTAAATAAATGCTCTAAATGAGAATATTTTTATTTGTAATTTGGGAGAAATGTTGTCTGTAGTTTATAGAATAAAACAACAATGTTCATTTTACTCAAACATAAACCTATAAATAGCAAAATCAGAGAAACTGATTCAGAAACTGAAGTGCTCTCTTCATTTTTAGCAGAGCTGTATAATATATCATTTTAAAATTACATTTATTTTTAATATTAAGTCTAGGGAAAACAAAATAAACAATAAAAGTAACACATAAGGATGAAATAATCTAAAGAAACCAAACAATAATAGAGAGAGAGCGAGACGATCTAAAAGAAGGTCTTATATCCTCTCCCAGGAACACACAGGATCATAACAGAGCATATCTAAAATCCCCTTCTTACAGAAAACTTTCCAGCTGATATTTACTCAGATTATCTTTATCAGAGACATTGTAAATGTGGGCGCGCTCCATCTCACAGACAAACCACAGGATTATATATGCAAACTTTATTCCAAACCCAAACTACAGACCTCAGAGCAGAAATCATGAAGGAAATGAAGCAAAATCTTCATGCAGATCATTAAAAATGTTTTTGATTTTAAAATGGATCTTAAATGTGAAATTTCTCTCTCTCTCAGTGATATGTGGTCTCTTGGCTGTGTTCTCTATGAGCTGTGTACACTCAGACACCCGGTGAGTAGCAGTATAACCTACCATACTTATTATTGCATAATGAATCATGCAGTAACTTAAAAACAGTGTTAAACAAACTAAAATACTCTGTGAAGTATTTAGATACTCTTATCTGGGGAGCTGTTTGTTAACTTGTGGTTTCTGAGGCTGGAAACTCTGATAAACTCATCCTGTACAACAGAGGAAACTCTCGCTCTTCTATCTGTTCCTGGGGCGGTCCTGATGAGTGCCAGTTTCATCATTTGATGTTTTTTGCAGTGACTGCACTTGAGGAGACTTTCAAAGCTCTTAAATTTTTTTGACTGACCTTTGTTACTTTTATTTTTACTAGCAGTGCGTGTGTGTGTGTGTGTGTGTGTGTGTGTGCGTGTGTGTTATCAGTTTGAAGGCAGCAGTCTGCGGCAGCTGATAGTGAGGATCTGTAAGGGTTATTATACTCCGGTATCTCAGCGCTACAGTTCTGATCTCAGGACTCTCGTTTCTCAACTGTTTAAAATCAGCCCCAGAGATCGACCCTCCGTCAACTCGCTGCTCAAGCGCCCCCTACTGCACACGCTCATCAGCAAACACCTGCACCCTCAGGTAACACACACACACACACTCACAGCTTAGCACAACTGTTGTGTTCAGTTCAGTGCAGTTAGTAATTATCTCTACCTCTTCCTCTCTCTTTCTCTGTGCTGCAGCTGATGGAGGAGGAGTTCAGTCACACCGTTCTGCACAGAGTCAAGCCTGTGGCACAGCCAGGCCCCAAGCACAGTGCAGGTACCCAACACTATCCTAAACAAATCACAGTTACCCAACATAGTCCTAAACAAAGCACAGTTACCTAACACGATCCTAAAGACAACACACACTACCCAGCACAGCTGGGCACAACCCATATTTAGAATAGGTAGCCAGCATGCCTAATGACAGCATAAAGTACCAAACACAGTGCTTAACACAGCATAGTTACCCAACACAGTCCTAAACACAACATACAGTACTCAACACAGGCTCAAACACAGCACAGTCATTCAACACAGTTCTAAACACAACAAAAAGCCACCCAGCACAAATCATACACAACACAGTTACCCAATACAGTCCTAAACAAAAAAATAACAATAGCACAGGTACACAGCCCAAACTACACACAATTATCTCACAATTATCACACTTAAAATACAGAGTCGCTACCCAGCACTGTCCTAAATACACCATAACTGTAACACAGTTCTAAACACAGAGCAAGGACGGACCAAACACAAACACTAATATAACCGGTCTACACTGTGTATTAACAATTTACACACATTATTATTTTATATGTATAATACATTATTATTCATTATAACTATTTTTATTCAATTCATTTGTATTTTACTGTATAAAATCAGGACTATTAAACTTATTTTTCTTTTCTTAAAGTCTCTAAAGTCTCACCGAGGTCTGGAGGTGCAGTAAATAAGCTCCCGCCTCGACCACCATGGAGACGTGCTGTTACCAAACCTCCCAGCCCTCAGTATAAGGTGTTTATAACCTGTGTAAACCTTTTGCAACGTGTTATAATGGCTTAGTGACTTAATTTTTCAGTACAAAGGGTTTCCGATCAGCAATATTTTATTGTGTATGTTTTATTCACATATATGTTATTTAAATGTTGTTGTAATAATGTATATGTATAATAATCTGTGCAGCCTGTGCACGGTCATGGAGTGGAAGTGGGAAGAGGCCAGGTATTGAGAGCTGCAGGTGAGGTAAAGGCCGTGCAGAACCTCCGTCCACAGCTGGAGCATCTCCAGCCCCGCCCACATCTTCATCACCCTCCTCCTCCTCCTCCTCCAGCAGCACCTGAACCGGAGGCTCCTGCAGGCTGCTGCCCTGAGCGGCTGAATGCTCTGGAGCCGTATCAGCTGTGAGTGCCTCTGTATGTGTTTATTAAAATTTAAATGCCCCTTTTCATCCTGTGTTTTATTACAGTCTGTATAAATGAGTGTGTGTTATTATAGATTTATTATAGACCACTCTATAGCGCCCTCTATGCTGCCTGTAATGTGTTACAGTCTGTTAGAATAAGTGTTATATGTAGATATCACAGACCTCTTAGTCTAAAGTGCTGCCATTATGATCAGAAGATCGCTGGGTCGAATCCAGGTCATGCAGCTTGCGATCAGTTACCGGAGCCCTGAGAGAGTACAGTTGTCCCTGCTCTCTCTGGGTGGGTACAGTACAGTAGATGGCGCTCTTTCCCCTCATCATCACTCCTAGGGTGATGTGGATCAGCACAAGGCTGCGTCTGTGAGCTGATGTATCAGAACCGAGTCGCTGAGCTTTCCTCCGAGTGTTAGCGCTGTGATGCTACTCGGCAATGCTACAGCATCAGCAGCAGCTCAAAAAGAGGCGGAGTCTGACTTCACATGTATCGGAGGAGGCATGTGCTAGTCATCACCTTCTTGGTGTTGGAGCATCACTAGTGATAGGGGGGGGATTTACAGCTAAGTAGCAACTTAATGGGTGGGACAACTGTCCTAATAAAATGGGAGAAAATTAGAAATCAATTAATAAATATATGTATACATAAATAAATAATAGTTATTAATAAATCCTTGTTGTGTTTGTGGTTTTTGTGCCAAAAGTAAACCAGTACAGAATGTGTCAGATTTAACAGTTTTCCATTTTCCAGCTTCCAGTGTTTTGTTTTCTTTGTGTGTTTTTTTCAGTGTTGCAGCAGCGAGAGAGGAATACCTGCAGAGGAGACAAGAAGCCAATCAGTACAAACTGAGAGCAGAAAAGCAGCTGGTGAGAACAAACACCAACCACACTTTCACTTATAACTTTACTTTATTTACTCTGAACCCTGGAAACAGCAGGATATACAATCTGCATGTTGATTATGAGCTCTTGTGTTCAGGGTCTGAGGCCAAACACAGCCGATAGTGAACAGAACAGACGATTAGATCAGAAACATCATCATGCAGAGAGAGACGCTCCACCTCACTGCGTCCTGCAGGACAAACTACACCGACAAGAGGTACAGCAGTGTGAGAAAATCTCTACGTTAGTGCATTAAATACGGATTTCTCCTTTATTTGAATTTACTTTATTTAAATCAAATGATTATTAAATTATTATAACATTATTATAATGTTCCAATATGAGCCAAAGCATGTGTAGGTAATGTACAGTTGTGGTCAAAAGTTTACATACACTTGTAAAAAAAACATAATGTTATGGCTGTCTTGAGTTTTCAATAAGTTCTACAACTCTTATTTTTCTGTGATAGAGTGATCGGAACACATACATGTTTGTCACAAAAAACAGTCATAAAATTTGGTTCTTTCATAAATTTATTATGGGTCTGCTGAAAATGTCACCAAATCTGCTGGGTCAAAAATATACATACAGCAACAAAATTTGTCAATTTTGGTGATGTAGCGAGTTGTGTCAATCAAATTAGCTTCATGTCATGGCCTCTTCACTTCTTGTAAGTGATTCTGATTGACTACAGCTGTTGACTTCTCATGAGCCCATTTAAATAGGGCTCATTTGACCCAGTGATTAGACTCAGCTACAAAAGCTACAATGGGAAAGTCAAAGGAACTCAGTGTAGATCTGAAAAAGCGAATTATTGACTTGAACAAGTCAGGGAAGTCACTTGGAGCCATTTCAAAGCAGCTACAGGTCCCAAGAGCAACTGTGCAGACAATTATACGCAAGTATAAAGTGCATGGAACAGTTGTGTCACTGCCACGATCAGGAAGAAAACGCAAGCTATCACATGCTGCCGAGAGGAGATTGGTCAGGATGGTCAAGAGTCAACCAAGAACAGTGTTGGGAGTAACGGCGTTAAAATAAACGGCGTTACTAACGCCGTTACTTTTTTCAGTAACGAGTAATCTAACTAATTACTCTGACTGTAACTATAACGCCGTTACCATTTTCGACACTCCGTTACTGCACGTTACTTTAGCAGCTGAATGAACTTTTTTTAACTTTGCGCATACAGACAAAGAGCCCTATGATACACCCCGCACAAGGCGTGTAGCGTGGCGCTTTGCCACCTGTCAACAGTCTATTTTTAGGCCTTGCACGCGTCCTTAAAATAGGGTTGGACTTTGGAATATATTAACAACGATGGGCGTGGTGGTCTGGAAATGATGTGTGTTGAGGTAAATTTCTGGAGTGTTTTTATCTTGGCGGCGGAAAAAAGCTTAGCGCGATTGCTCACACTGCGCTCCAAAATACTCCATACCATCACATCTTTACCACATAAAAATAAACCACACCCAGAGCCTTCAGCAATCAACTATGAAAAAATATATATACTTAAAAATCTGCACTGTAACTATAAATTATTATTAGTTATATTTATTTCTGTCAGTTATAAGGATTTATATTTATGTTTAGTACACAGACTAAATAACTAGGCATTCTGCTGTTTAAAAATTTCAACAGATGCTATTCTCACTCAAATGCTGGAGTTTTGAAATGGAAAATTAAAAGAGAAAATAACTTTGACTGAACATAAATTTATTTTAGTTAACTTTGCTATTATTTAACTGAATTTCACTTTTATATCTGAAAAACAAAGCACATTGTCAATCTGGCGCGTGGTGCTGCCCGTCAATTATATAAAACTTAAAACATTTGAAATACACAGAAATATAACGCTATATGTTAGCATTCGTTTCTTATCACCAGGGCAAATTTATTAAAATATTAAATATATTAATTCATGAATTAAAATCTCGTCCAGCGCTCTGAAATGTCAGGCACGCAAAGTGGTGCTTGGCGCAGCGGCGCGGCATTGCGCGCAGAATAACCTCTGTCTTCTAAAAAAAGTTTTTATAAATAAGATCTGACAAGTATACTAAAATTAATGTTATTAAACTTACTAAAGCCAACAAATGTACTTTAATAATGTTAATTAATAAAGAGAAATCAGGCAAAATGCGCTGCGCCTCTCTCTCTCTCTCTCTCTCTCTCTCTCTCTCTCTCTCTTTTGCAGCGCGGAGCTGAATTCAGCGCGAGGCTATAAATAATTTACAACTCAGCTCAGTTAAATAAAAATAAGTAAGGACCTGTAAGTTAATCAAATATTGTCAAATATAAAGGATAGGTTGAGGTTTTGGTGAGCTGTTTTCATGATTTGAAACTGAAACTAACCGAAACTTTTATTATTCTGCGCAAAAAGCCTGTGATTGTTTTAAATGAGTTTTTTAATGGATTTAAATGAGTTTTTTTTAACGGATTGTTGTTTTTGTCCATTCTTTTGTTTTGTTTATATATACATTTATTTCTTTGAGTGTGGTTTGGTTTGTTTAATTTTTATCCCCAGACGTGTATTTGTTTTTTCCGGTTTTTTTTCAGTATTACATGTCTTAGTAATTTTCTTTGGTCCTGTGGAGTTTTTCGTTTCTTATTTTTTTTTATTCGTTAGACTATATTTTTGTCAACATTTTGGGTTTATTTTTGTTTGTTATTTTTCTAATAATAATAGTAATTACATCATTTATTTTCTTTATTTATTCTTTATTTATTTATTTTTACAGGGCGAAGTAACGCAATAGTTACTTTTACTGGTAACTAGTTACTTTTATAGTGGAATAACTCCGTTAGTAACTCAGTTACTTTTTTGGAGAAGTAACTAGTAACTATAACTAATTACTTTTTCAAAGTAACGTGCCCAACACTGACCAAG
Source organism: Astyanax mexicanus (assembly GCF_023375975.1). Lineage (NCBI taxonomy): Eukaryota > Metazoa > Chordata > Actinopteri > Characiformes > Acestrorhamphidae > Astyanax > Astyanax mexicanus. The sequence goes on along the minus strand of NC_064418.1, from coordinate 256,932 downwards.
AATCACCAAGAAGCAGGTCTGCAAGGATTTGGAAGCTGATGGAACACAGGTGTCAGTCTCCACAGTCAAGCGTGTTTTACATCGCCATGGACTGAGAGGCTGCCGTGCAAGAAAGAAGCCCTTGCTCCAGAAAAGGCACCTTAAGACTCGGCTGAAGTTTGCTGCTGATCACATGGACAAAGATAAAACCTTCTGGAGGAAAGTTCTCTGGTCAGACGAAACAAAAATTGAGCTGTTTGGCCACAACACCCAGCAATATGTTTGGAGGAGAAAAGGTGAGGCCTTTAATCCCAGGAACACCATGCCTACTGTCAAGCATGGTGGTGGTAGTATTATGCTCTGGGGATGTTTTGCTGCCAGTGGAACTGGTTCTTTGCAGAAAGTAAATGGGATAATGAAGAAGGAGGATTACCTCCAAATTCTGCAGGAAAACTTAAAACCATCAGCCCGAAGGTTGGGTCTTGGGCGCAGTTGGGTGTTCCAACAAGACAATGACCCAAAACACACATCAAAAGTGGTAAAGGAATGGCTAAACCAGGCTAGAATTAAGGTTTTAGAATGGCCTTCCCAAAGTCCTGACTTAAACCCCATTGAGAACATGTGGACAGTGCTAAAGAAACGGGTTCATGCAAGAAAACCATCACATTTAGCTGAACTGCACCAATTCTGTCAAGAAGAGTGGTCAAACATTCGACCTGAAGCTTGCCAGGAGCTTGTGGATGGCTACCAAAAGCGCCTAGTTGCCGTGAAAATGGCCAAGGGACATGTAACCAAATACTAATGTTGCTGTATGTATATTTTTGATCCAGCAGATTTGGTGACATTTTCAGCAGACCCATAATAAATTTATGAAAGAACCAAATTTTATGACTGTTTTTTGTGACAAACATGTATGTGTTCCGATCACTCTATCACAGAAAAATAAGAGTTGTAGAACTTATTGAAAACTCAAGACAGCCATAACATTATGTTTTTTACAAGTGTATGTAAACTTTTGACCACAACTGTATATCACACTAGATTAGATTAATATATATCTCATTCTAGGATTAGAATGTGTTTGAGTAGTTCTAATCAGAACTCTATGCTATCTGTGTGTGTGTTTGTGTGATTTTCCTGCAGGAGTATCTGAGACAGCTGCAGGACATCAGGAGGCGATATCAGGACGAGGTCAGAGTTATGAGACGGAAAGCTGATGCTGAGGTGATGCGTTCACACTCTTTACAATAAAGGAGATGTGCAGAGAAGATCTATGTAGTATCCATCATTATTTAATAAATTATAGAGTTCTGTAGCAAATTACTGTAATATTCTGGGATGCCCTGCAGGTCCAGCCGAAACCAGGAGGCACATACCTGGTGAAGCATCCTGATGAGAAACAAACACACATTTCCAGAGAAGAGCAACAGAAGGTAAAAACACCCAGTATATCCATATATATGAGCCATCAAACCAAACTGAATCAGCATAAAGTTATCCAAAAGCAGTGTGTAAGACTGGTGGAGGAGAACATGATGCCAAGATGCATAAAAAACTGTGATTAAAAACCAGGATTATTCCACCAAATATTGATTTCTGAATTGATTGATTTTGGAATTTGGAAGAAATGTTTTCTGTAGTTTATAGAATAAAACAACAATAATGTCATAATGTTAAGCTTGATCAGTGTATATATAACGGAACGTACTGCGGATTGAGGCTGGTATCTTGTTTCTGTAGCCTGCTGATATGGAGAAAGCTCTGCAGGAGATTCTAGAGCAGAACCACAGAGAGAGGAAAGAGCTGCAGAGAAAACACAAAGACAAGGTACAAGACACCAACACACCGTCACACCACCCACACCTTTACACCATCCACACCATCCAGCTCCACAGAGTTAAGAGACAGGAAGCTGTCCCGCTCACCAGCGATTAACTTCTCTTTTCTTCCACACAGAAAGGAATTATGTTTGAGATCAAACTGCAGGAGAAAGAGCCGGAGAAGAACAGAGAGAAACTACAGCAGAAAACTGATGAGGACAAAATGGAGGAGGTAAAATACTGCAATGTGATTGGCTGAGAGATGTTTTATGAGTGCCGTTATCAGCCGGTAATGCCCTGTAACCGAATCTCTCCGTGTATTACTCCGCCACATACAGGTAACCTAGCAACGATGCAGTGCTTACAAACCAAATACAAACCAAACAGCGCAGCTACAAACAGAGCAGCAATGGAACTATTTTAACTGGCGGAGTTTTTATAACCAAACAGATCCTACTTTCTCCTCCTCTTTACTTTAGGAGGATCTGCTGAATCAGACGCTGCGGTTTGATGCAGAACTGAAGCTCCAGCTGTGGAACAGATCAGCCGAAGATCCTGACGTCACTGAGGAGGTTAATCCTGAGGAAGGAGTGGAGGGAGGAGGAGGAGGAGAAGAAGAGTGTGTGAGAAGAGGAGTGTGGAGACGGGAGGCTCCTCAGACTCTGCTGAAAGCTCTGGCCAACATGGAGGTTTCATCCCTCTGCTCTACTGCAGCTTCAACCCAACCCGGTGTGTTCTTTTATCTCTATTTGATACACAATAAAAACACTTTTCATTTTTCAGAGCAAAAAGCATTTATATAATATTTTCCACACCAAGCAAACAGGGAGACATCTGAGACTCGATATATCGCAGGACAATTCTCTACAATACTTCACATCATCTGTGTTACTAAAGAGGATAAAATACTCCTAAATAAGCAAAAAACCAGAATTTTACTACCAATATTCACAGGTTTACCCTTTATACCATGACGTGAAGTAATGAATCAGTAACTTTAGTAAGTCAGACTTGGCGAGTGAGTCTTAGGGATTTTAGAGCTCCTATGTTTCAATAAATATAGCGATATTTGAGGCCATGTATCGATATGATCGAAAACAATATGATATATCGCAATATCAATATAATATCATTGTCAGGAAACCCCATTATTAAGAACTGTGTGGAAAATTTTTCTATATATATTAAAAACAGGTTTTTTTTGACTGTGAACCCTGTTATACACAGTGCTATACACAATTTTAAAGGTTTTATATGGCAACAAAAATGGTTCAAGAGTCAAAGGAGCCTTTTTTCAGAATTATCTATAAAATAAATCTTCAGGTTCTTGCCTGTATTGTAAAAAGTCAAGAAACCCTTTTGTAAAGTACAGTACAAAAGGGTTTCCATACTAGAAAAAAGTTATCTGTATTTTATTGTTATACACAATAGAAATGCACCAAAAAATCTCTTTAACCAAGAAAGATTTACAAAGTAAACATAAGAAAAAATGTTCAATATAGTGCTTTAAAATGTTTCCTTCAGGTAAACAGGTATTTACTGGTTTGCTTGTTTGTTTGCTGATGGTTTTAGGTGGAGTGGAGCTGAAGGAGCAGAGGAGGCGGTGGTTAAAGCGAAGGCCGAATACACTCCTCAACGCTTTAGCTGAGGCTCAGCTCACCTTCTCTACACTCGGTAAGACTTTATATAAATCATCATTTATCATCTACAGGAGAAACATTTAAACTGCAAGAACTGCTGAAGCACAAAGAGGATTCTTTAAGTAATGTTTTCTCATTTCTATTAATGTTTTATATTATCAGGCAAAGATCAATTTAAACACCTGTAATTAGCCTGTAAAACTCAGTTTGGTTCACAGCACACTCCAGATATCATGGTTTAATATGTGTTTGGTAAACTGAGGGACTGACCTTAGTTTATTTTCATTACATTTATACAAACACAAGTTACAGTTTGTTTTAATTTGATATAATTTGTCAGAGTAACAACAATAAACTTTACTAATATGTACATTAAACTCATTCTGTAGTTTTCTATCTCTCTTGTTAGGATCGACCCTCGTATCTGAGAGAGATGACTCAAAGGAGAAGAAAGAGGAAGAGAAAGAGGAGGCTGCTGAAGCTGTGAAAAGCAGCTCTGCAGATGATGATGATGAAGATGATGAAGATGAGGATGACTCTGATGTGGAGGTGGATGAGGAGAGGCTGGAGCCCAGATCAGACGATGATGATACGTGAGAACTCAATATATAATAACACCTAAAATACACCTATAACAAAATAATAAATAATAAATATATCTAACAGCATCACTGATCAGTCCAGTTTCCTCTTTTTCTCACCGTACATCATGAAAATCACTTATTTCCTCTGTAGTTCATTAATGTTCGGCTCGGATTCTAAACAACAAAACATCATAATAACAGCAAAGAGCTCCAACCATATGAGATATATCTGATCTCTGTTCTGCTGTATCTTTAATTCTCCCCCATTCATCCCTCAGGAACTTCGAAGAGTCTGAAGACGAGCTGAGAGAGGAGGTCGCTGACTCCATGAGGAATCTCTTCATCAATAATGATGATGATGAAGGTGATGATGATGATGATGAAGGGCAGAGTGCTGTAGATGGAGATCTCTGTGTGAAAACTGAAGAGGAGAGAGAGGAGAGTAACGATACAGAGAGAACAGATTCCTCCAGACCTGCAGCTCAGGATCAGGAATCTCATCTCCAGACTGAACAGACTGAGCTTCAGCACCTGAACCCTGAGGAGAACCAGGACCAGAACCAGGATGTTGGAACAGCAGCGGAGCAGCAGAGACACATCTGATCTCACAGCGTCTCCAGTCTGTTCTGGCAGGTCTTAATGCCCTATCTCAACAGTTCTCATCACCCGCCGGTCCACCAATCAGGAGTGAGTAATGAACATCCTCGAGGTCGATCTGATCTGAGATGAAGATCGCTCTCAATTTGTTCGATAAGACTTTTCTAATCTTAACACTGGAGCCGTAGGTTTCTGTCTGTCAGGTCAGCCTGTGTGAAGCTCAGAAGTATCTCAGATAGTTCCACAAAATCCTGATTAAATGTACAGTTTTCATAACAACAAAAAACAGCACATATAATATTTTTCCCATGATTACATATGAATCACTCAAAAGAAGTATATCCACTACCTCACCCACTTATATTTATAATTATAATCACTGATTTACAAAATCAAGTGTTGGATAACAGTTACACATAATAATAGTCTCTCATGGGGGAGCTTTGAGGATGTTGTAATAATAAACACAGCGATGTAAAATCACTACTTTCTGTATGAATGTTTTTATTATTTACAGTTCAGGAGTTTGATTTTAAGGTTTAGAGTGTTTTGATGCTTTTTTACAGTTCTTACAGTTTTTACATGTATTTTGTGTTTAACTGAAATGGTATTTGTTTCTTCAAATTTAATTCCATTTCCAATTTCCTACACTTAAGCTGGGACCCAAAACACATGAAGCTGCTGGTGCTGAGAGAGCAACGGCACATAAAACCAGAAAACATACTTTAAAGAAAAGTATGTTTTAACTTTTCTTTACCGTTACCGTCCTCTCTGGTAACATTGAGGCGGTGCTACGCCGGGACTGACTGGCTCTAACCATACCGGCCAGGTTAGTGGTCTAAGTAATGGGCAGTTTAGTAATATACATTGTTCTAATGAGTTATCTTGCCACTTTCCTGTGCATAAGGCTGTGAGTTTTAATTATGTGCCTTTTTCAGATACAAGTGCATTTTTACCTTGTAGGATTGAGACTGTGTCTGTCCCCCGTGTCGCTCGAAACCGAAAAACTCAGAAAATCTGTTTTAATAATCTTATTAAAATTAAAACAACAGCATCCGTCTCTCAGAGTACCAGCAGCGTCCGTATGAAGCTAGGGCTATTAAATATAAGATCGCTAGCACCTAAATCAGTTATTGTTAATGATATTATTACTGATAATCACCTTAATGCACTATGTCTGTGTGAAACCTGGATTAAACCTGATGAATATATCGCTTTAAATGAGTCTACCCCCCCCCCCCCCCAGGTTTTAGCTATTTCAGTTACCCACGCAGCTCTGGTCGTGGCGGTGGGGTTGCCACAATCTATGACTCAATGTTAGGTATATCTCAAAACTCACAATTGGATGCTAAGTCGTTTGAAGTTCTTAGTCTTAAAGTAGCAGGCCCGTCTCCTGCTTCCAAAACGCAGCATTCGTTTCTGCTTATAACACTGTATCGTCCTCCTGGACCATACTCAAATTTTATTAGTGAATTTGCTGACTTTCTAGCAGCAGTAATTCTTCTTTCTGATAAGATCATAATTGTTGGAGACTTTAATATCCACTTTGAAAAGGACCAGGATCCACTAAAAATTGCATTTAAATCAGTTTTAGATGCTCTAGGCTTTAAACAAAATGTAATTGGCCCCACTCACCGATGTAGTCATACATTAGATTTAGTTTTGACACTGGGTATTGAGGCTGAGAATATAGTTACTCTTTCTCAACATGACTCAATATCCGATCATTATCTAATTATGTTTGAAATAGTTTTTAATCAAAATATCCTCCTCCCGCCCCGCTATATCAGCAAGCGTAAAATAACAACCGCAATTGCTAATGAATTTGTAAATAATCTCCCCGACTTAACCATCTCCCTTCCGTCCTATGAGCATGATCTCGAGCACAAAACAGAAAATCTACAAACTGTGCTCCGCTCTAACCTTGACCGCGTAGCGCCGACAAAAATAAAACAAATCAGGGATAAAAAGCTAGCACCGTGGTATAATGACCACACACGTACATTAAAACAAACCGCTCGTAACTTTGAACGTAAATGGCGACACACAAAACTAGAATTTTTCCGGCTAGCATGGCAGCATAGTCTCACAGACTACAAAAAAGCCCTAATTAAAACAAAATCCCAGTATATTTCATCGCTTATTGAGAAAAATAGAGACAATCCTAGATTCCTTTTCACTACTGTGGCTAAACTCACCGGCAGTCAAAAACAAACTAGCTCCGTTATCCCTGTCGACATTAATAGTAATGATTTCATGAAGTTCTTTGATGATAAAATTAATAGCATTAGACAAAAAATTCAGTATCACCCCCAAAATTTACTTATAGATATTAATGAATGCTGCTCCAGCTCTGAGACACACCTAGAGTGTTTCAGCCCGGTTACAGAAAAAGATTTACTTAGTGTAATTAACTCATCAAAATCAACATCATGTATATTAGATCCAGTACCCACACAATTATTGAAACAGGCACTGCCAAAGGTGGGAAAATCATTACTAGAAATAGTAAATTCATCCCTTAGCATGGGCTACGTACCCAATTCTCTTAAATTGGCGGTCATTAAGCCCATTATCAAAAAGCCAAATCTGGACCCCCGCGAGCTTGCTAATTATAGACTAATTTCTAATCTTTCCTTTATAGCCAAAATCCTAGAAAAAATTGTGTTTAACCAGCTGCGCTTGTATCTACAAAGTAATAGTATGCATGAGGTTTTTCAATCTGGATTTAGACAAAACCATAGTACTGAAACAACTCTACTTAGAGTAACTAATGATTTACTTTCAGCTCTTGATAGGGGCAGTAATGCCATCCTTGTACTGCTAGATCTAAGTGCTGCCTTTGACACCATAGATCACGCTATTCTACTTGATAGGTTAGAAAATCTTATAGGAATTAAAGGATCAGCCCTCACCTGGTTCAGATCTTATCTGAGAGATCGATTCCAGTGTGTTTACTTAAATAACGAATGCTCTTATCAGTCTAGAGTAAAATATGGTGTCCCTCAAGGATCAATACTGGGTCCATTACTCTTTACTCTTTATATGCTACCACTGGGTAAAATTATCCGTAGGCATGGTATTAACTTTCACTGCTATGCTGATGACACGCAACTTTACATATCTGCTAAACCCAACGAGGAGCTCTGTACAAATCAAATAACAGACTGTATTAAAGACATTAAAAATTGGATGACACACAACTTTCTCTTACTTAATTCTGATAAAACTGAGGTCCTTCTATTAGGTCCTAATATTGATAAAAACATAAATGTTAATACTGTAGACATAGACGGTCACTTAATTATACCTGGTAAAACTGTGAGAAACCTTGGGGTCATCTTTGACCCAATTCTTTCGTTTGATGCTCACATATGTAGCATAGTCAAAATTGCATTCTTCCACTTAAGAAATATAGCTAAAATCCGCAGTATACTCTCTCTGGAAGATGCTGAGAAGCTGGTACATGCATTCATAACCTCCAGGCTGGACTACTGCAACGCGTTGTTGGCTGGAAGTCCACATAAATTACTCCATAAACTCCAGCTAGTTCAGAATGCAGCCGCAAGAGTGCTTACCAGAGCTAGAAAGTTCGGTCACATTACACCTATTCTTTCATCCCTACACTGGCTACCTGTTAAATTTCATATAGATTATAAAATACTTCTCCTGACGTATAAATCCCTCAATGGTCTGGCCCCGCATTATCTACAGGAACTCCTTACTCCTTACAATCCGCCGCGTTCACTCCGCTCTCAAGACGCTGGCATGTTATTAGTCCCGCGTATTAGAAAAAACTATGCAGGAGGAAGAGCGTTCTTTTATAAAGCTCCCCAACTTTGGAATAGCCTCCCTATTAATATACGAGACTCAGACACACTCTCAATCTTTAAATCTAGACTCAAAACATTTCTATTTGCTCAAGCTTTTGAGTAATGTCTCATTACAATTTTCTTCCTCTTACAGCTTATCCAGCAAATATAAACCCTGTCCTAATCATCTGCTTTCTCTTTCTCTCCCCATGTCCTGAGCTGCTGCTACCAGTGCCCATCCCACTCCAGCAGAGTTTTATAAAACCATTCTAACCCCTTTTTCTTCCCTCCCCTCTCTGTTCTCTCTCTCTATCTTTCTCACATGTGCTGAGACGCCTGGCCGGCCGGTCTTCCTGGATGTGTCCGTCTGTGGTTCCAGCTTTCAGGAATCAGCCCTGTCCTTCTACTCATCAGAATTATTACACAGCCTTTCTAACTCCTGCTTTTTGTTTCTCTTCCTTTCCTTTCTGTTTTCTCTATCTATCTCTTTTACATGTATGGAGATGCTGTTCCTGATGTTCCCAGCCTGGCTCTCCACTGCCCGCTGTGTTGTTCTCCGGCTCTGCAGCCCTGCACTGATTACCATTAACACACTCAGTATCTGTTTCTGTATTAGCCATAGCTCTATAGTTTGTGCCCATCACATTCTTATATTCATAAATTAGTACCTGTTATATTAGCCATAGTTCACATTAATTCTCTGTACTGTTTTTGTTCTGTTTGTTGTTTGTTGTTTGTTTGTACTGAGCGGGTCAACCCGAGTAGGATGGGTTCCACGGACTGAGTCTTGGTTCCTTCCAAGGTTTCTTCCTCTTAAAGGGAGTTTTTTGCCACTGTGTCACCATAAAATTTAGTACTGCTGTGAAATCTATACTCTGTTTTGTGTTCTGTACACATAGCATCTAGGTTCAGATGATTAAAACATTTAATACATTTAATAAAACAATTTATTTTCTGTAAATGTGTTTTTTTTGTCAATCAAGATTTACAGTGATCTGTAAGATATGTGTTATATAAATGTTAAGATGATTCCAGTCAGAAAGAGTTTTTTATAGTTATTTATTCTTCATATCAATCAGTCAACCTCTATATATATGTGGAGCATCTTTTGCTGTAGTGGAGAGTAAACAGCTGCTCTGAAGTTCATGCTCAGGTCCAGGAGGTGAAAAAAGGACAGGTAGTTTGCTTTTGCTGTTTTATTTTTGCAGCTATAACTGCACAGCTGCACCAAGAGATGCAGTGTGGGTACGAGAGAGAAACACGTAGCGCTAATGCTAATGCATAAAAGCAAAAAGACGAATGAATTCAGATTTGACCGTTCACATTCATGTTGCATGTTGCATGCGTGGATACGTATCTGATTTAGGATTACATATGAAGGTGAATCAAATCTGATTTGAAAAAATCAGATTTGGCACATTCACACAGCCATGAAAAAATCAGATCTGAGCCACATAAGTCAGATGTGAGTCACTTCAGCCTGGTAATGTGAACGTTAGAGGTGGGCAACAAAATACTTTATTATCACAATCAACATTTTTTTTAGAAACAATAGAACAGTTAAAAACTGTTTTTTTTAATAGTTTTACCACTGATTTGCTTTCTTTTAAATCTTGTTTTGTTTTATTGTACAACACTTGATGTCTTTTAAATGTGCCTATAAATAAATTGACTTGACTTGACTTGAAATCAAAGTTTGCCTTAACATTAGGAAAATAAATATTTTTCAGGTTAAAAAGGAGCAGCCACTATACAAAAATAAAATAAAAATTCTCCCCTCACTAGACATCTTTTCTAGTTCTTTCTTTTTTATTTCTTTTTTCAAATAGAATTGTTCTTAGAAAAAAAAAACAATAAAATAAGGAATTTTCTTTCAGTGCAATTCTATTTTTTTCTTTTACATCCCAAAAATATTAAGGTGGTGTTTCTCTCCATACCTGTTGTCTGATTGGCTGGCTCCGCTGAACCTCGTGACTCTTAGCAACACCAAAAGATCCTCCCTCCGCGCGGGGGCGCTGTGATTAAAGCTCTATTACCCCCCCCCCCCCTCCTCCTCTCTCTCTCAGTGTGAGGGGAAATGAGCGCGATGGCGGCGGGGGAGAGGAGCACTAAGGAGAAGCTGCTCTCTGCGCTCAGTGATATGGAGGTTTTATCGCGGTGAGTGATAATACGAAATTAATCTGAGGGATTATTGATTATTTATCAGATGTGTGATTATTTATTCCGCTCTGAGAGACACAGAGAGCGCGCGGGACTGTTTACTGATCAGCACTTCTGCTCATCCCGCCTGTTTTCACACACCTCTGCTCTGATTGGCTGGTGGCGTTTATGTCTCATAGCCTCGATTGGTTGGTAGCGCTGTCATCAAATATTCCGCCGGTCTGTTGCCCAATGAGAGCAGGCAGGGGGCGGGACCTGTCTGAATACGGGTAGAAAAGAAATTCTAGTTGAGCGGTTCTGTTACTGACTGCTTGTATTCTATTTTTCAGAATTAAAAGAAATAAAAAAGAATTTATATAATATATAAATAACTTATAAACTATTGTAAAATAATAAAATAATTAGTAAATCGATTATTAGTTTTTTTTGTCCCTCATAAATAAATAAAATGAATGAATGAATAAAAGCTTCCCATCAGTACAGCAGCTGTTCTGGCTTTAATGTAAATCAGCTTAGTCGATTCGTTAATCAGGCTAGATTTTAAGATTTTAACAGAGTTCTGTTTCTGTTTGAGTTTGATGGTTTCGCTCTTTGATTCTTTTTTATTTTATTTTATTTTTTTTGCCATTTTTAATTGAAGGCCCTCTTTGCGTGTGCAGGCTTCACAACATTAATCTTTGTTTTTGTTTATCGGGCACCACTTTTAATTTATATGAACAGATCAGATACTAATAAATTCACTGAAAATTACAAAGTTTATGTACTTGCAAAAGTGTATACTTATCATGTTTTATAATGCTGGACTTTTGTTGGAAAATTATTTATGAAATTCTACCCTGTAAGAAAGAGTATAAGTTCAGACCCAAAAGGGAAAAACCTGCTGTTGTATAATATCTGTGTTTTTTTGTGTTTGTTTCTGCAGAGAGCTGATAGAGATGCTCGCTCTGTCCCGAACCCAGAAGCTCCCGCAGCCCGGAGAGGACACTCAGGTACAGTGTGTGTCTCGTGTGAAAATTAAAGTTTGATTAATGCACTTTACAGATATTTATTTTAGGTTTGATTCTGGGATGCTGTAGTTTGTGGAAAATGTTATGATATTAAACTTTAATCATTAACTTTTAGATGAACATATATTTAAATGAATAGGAAATTAGAAATCTCACACATTTATTAAAAATCTTAAATGAACTGATGATTTGCATAAAAGTCAGCATATTCTATATTCCATAAACATCATATTAAAATATTTGCTTATATAATTTTCTCCTGTTTTGTAAATATTAGTAATTATGTTTATTGTGTTTAGCAGCAGTTTTTTGTGCTTTGTCAGATTGTGTTTATATATGGTTTATATATTGGTGGTGTATACGCAGGTGCTGGAGCTGCTGGTTCAGAGGGATAAGGAGTTTCAGGAGCTGATGCAGACGGCGGTGGAACAGGGCAGGATCCATCAGGAGATGCAGCAGCTGGAGAAAGAAGCAGAAAAGAGAGACAGTGACATTCAGCTGCTGCAGAAACAGCTGAAAGAGGCCGAGCACATCCTGGTGAGGCTGATCTTCAGTAGTGATGTTCTTGTTTAATATTCTTATTTTAAATAAATAGTGAAGTGATCTATTAGTCTATGAAGGAACACACGAGGAATCATGTAGTAACTTAAAAACAGTGTTAAACAAACTAAAACTTTTTGGTACTACATTTAGGTTCTTTTATCTGTGGAGCTTTTTTTTTGACTGCTAAAAACACAGACATTAAACATTTCTTTATTTATCTTTATATTATATTTATATTATATCAGGGTTTATATAAAATTGAATATCTTCTCTCCTCCAGGCGACGGCTGTTTACCAGGCCAAAGAGAAGCTCAAGTCCATCGAAAAGGCCAGAAAAGGTACTAAAATTCAGTTTGAACACAGCAGGAACACACACACACACACACACACACACACACACACACACACACCACTGTAATATTAACACTGTGTAATAAAATACAGTAACATGCCTAAATTAATGGGACAGCAGTATAGATATTAATCTTGAGGAGTTACTTTAGAGGATTACTTGGGAATTCCTGCATGTACACGTTGTGAGGTGCTATCTTGTGGGTGAGGTTGGACACTGGCCCATGTGCTCAGTGATGAGACAAAGTGAGTGGATGTTAAACATTCCACAATCTCTATCTAGGCCATAGAAGCCATTACCACCTACAGTAGACAGCACAGTGACCGGAATTATCAGTGCAAACAGAGAAGCGCCTCAGAAATCACATCCACATTCAGTGCAGGAGATCCCACACGTATACAGGATCCTGCAGGTCAACATATCATTTAATAGTGTGAGAAAAGTCATAGGCGATATCAATCAGTGTATTATTTTTATGATGAACACTTTTATAACATCACAGTTTTATCTCCCTTTCACTGGACTAGTTTGTTTAATATAAATACTGATTAGCTGTTGATTATCCGTCTCGTTTGTGATCAGTAAATGAAGAGTCTCTGCTCACACTTCCTCTGAATTAATGATTGTGTAGCTCTGATTAAATGTTTGGTTTAATAATAATTTGTTTGTGTTTATTTTGCAGGCAGCATCTCTTCAGAGGAAATAATTAAGTATGCGCACAGGATAAGCGCCAGTAATGCAGTGTGTGCTCCTCTTAACTGGGTTCCAGGTATTAATTTTATATATATATTTACTTCTTTTTCCTTATTTTTCCATCTCAAGCATCTTTTGCTGTTTTGCTGGGTTCACACCGGCATAATTCTTTTTAGTGTTTCCCCACTTTTTTGTTTATTGCTGTTTATTATAAAACCCATCGATTTACGACATTTAACATGATTTAGGATTAACTTTAACTTCAACAAAATAGACTCTCAACTAAATGAGCATGGATTAAGTCCTCCCTCTTCTTAACTCCAACTTTCCTACTCTTCAAGTAGTGGTTTAGATTTAGTAGATTCCAGTTTGGTCAGTAAACTCAACAGATCTAAACATAACTCCCTGATTCCTAAAATACTGGATTCTAAGCATTTCTAAAATGACACATTACTGAAAATGATTGAGGGATATATATATATATGGCTGTTGTGTTATAAAAATAGTCCCCAAAAATAATTTTAACATTGTTTTTCCATCAACAGTATTCCATATAAAAATCAAAAGACAAATAAAAGGCCAGATCTCTGCTGAATTTACTGGTTAAGCGTGTTTTTAGTCTCTGCAGGTTTTTTAGTGTAGTAGTAATAACTGATCTCCTGCTCAACAGAGCTGCTTCTCTCAGACCTCCGGCAGATTCACACTGTATTATTAGATTCTGTCTCTCTGTCTGTCTCTCTGTCTGTCTCTCTCTGTCTCTCTCTCTGTCTGTCTCTCTGTCTGTCTCTCTGTCTGTCTCTCTGTCTGTCTCTCTGTGTGTCAGGTGATCCTCGGAGGCCGTATCCTACAGATTTGGAGATGCGCAGTGGGATGCTGGGACACATGAGTAACCTGCCCACTAACGGTGTGAACGGACACCTGCCGGGAGACGCACTGGCTGCCGGGAGACTACCAGGTAACGTGTGTGTGATAAATTTTAATCTATTTAAGTTTATAATCAGCTGGTCTGTAGCTGCGCTGTACAGTGTGAGTGTAAAACATATAGCTTCCTCTGCTGTTCACGGGGTACTTTTGGCACGCGTTTCCACGGAGATCCACATAAACTCAACAGTGAGTGGAAATGGAGGAGCTACTGAACATGATGTCACGTTATTGAGAAATCCTAAAAACTCACTGGTCCTCCTGTTTTAACAATTACAGTCTGGATAGGACTTTACAGGCAGCTGTTCTTAATAGTTGCCACTTAATCACTACTGTTGACCAGTGCAGGTGTCGGTCAGCTGATTTAAAATAATGATCAGGTGATTAGTGTTCTCCTCCGAGTGTGTTGAGGTGCAGCCGTGATGTTTGAGCATCACAGAGGAAGTCAGTGTCAGCTTCATCCTCTCAGCGCTGGTAGCATCATGTGATTTGTGGGCGGGGTCGTGGGTATTAGAGAGTGGGGAAGCTGTGAATATGTCAATTAGAGGGGTGTGTCTGTGGGCGTTGGTGATGCTGAAGGAGATGCTGATATTTTTCTTGTTCTCCTCAGATGTTCTCACGCCTCAGTATCCCTGGCAATCTGACGTTTCCATGGGGATGCTGCCTCCTCACCACGGCAACGACTTCGGCCTGGAGCCGCCGGGACACAACAAGGAGAACGAGGACGATGTGGAGGCCATGAGCACCGACTCGTCCAGCAGCAGCAGCGACTCGGATTAAAGAGAGTGTGGGTGTGTGAGGGTGTGTGAGGGTGTGTGAGGGTGTGTGAGGGTGTGTGAGGGTGTGTGTGAGGGTGTGAGGGTGTGTGTGTACGACTGCTTTCCTGCTTCTTACCTTCATTTTCAGGTTTATAGATCTTATATTCAGTCACTCAGCCGCGACTCTGCTGTTCAGAGTTTTGCAGTGAAGCTAACAGAGCTAACACATAGGAGAGGCTAATCTCCCAAACACTTCCATTTAAATAAGAAACATCTAAACCCAGATAGATCGGTTCATAGACAGAAATTAGGATTGTAATAATTCTAGTTTGGTTTAAAGCTCCAGTGCTGAATGAGAAAATCCTAATGCTTGATCCTATTTAAATCTTCTCCATCCAAATGAATCTCCTTTTCTTTTCCCTGTGTTTACTTTAGTTTTTTACTTTTTGGTTGATAAATTACCCTGATGATGTCAGTCTCTACCACGTGTTTGTAAAAGCAGGTTTTGTGTAAATAGTGTTAATGTAAATATGTTTTTGCGTTTTCAGACGCTGTAAATAAAGTTTTCTTTTGCTAAAATAAAGTATGTTTGTGTTTCTTCAGAAGGAAAATTAAATCTTGTCTCTGAAAGATAAACTGAAATCTGCTCCTGTGTTGGCGGATTTTTGACTTAAATTTTGGTTTACAGATTAGATTTTTTTTGTGCTTTCGGCACCGAACTAACCACATATATTTAACCGTAAGCTTTTTAAATTAAATTAATATTTTTGATTAAAGATGTGACTGTGGGAATAATACGTTTCCCCTCAGCAGAGTTTCTGTTCTGTTGCTGGATCACTTTCCCATGTTGACCATCAGAGGGCACTTTATCACAAGAAAACCTGAGTTTTAGTGGAGTTTTACTGATTAAATTCACTGTATTGATGAACAGATCGATCTTTCTGTGCTTCAGTCCTGAATCAACACTTTCAGTAGAGGAAGACTCCTGTACTGATGAAGCTCATTAAGAGACTGATTAGCTGATTAATCTGGATCTTAAAGCAGGAAAACACTGATTTGTGGGGGAAACACTGGTCTGATATCATGCAATGTTTCTAATTATGCTGAGAAACAGTAAACACACTCTGAATAAATAATTAAATGTGTGTGTAAACACTATCCAACACCAGCTAATCAGCTACATCTTCAGCAGCTAGCTAATATTATGTAGTAAGTAAAATGAGAAATTTACTAACTCTGTAATTAGCTAGATTTCTTCTGTCTGTAGTATTAAAGTTATTAATATTTACAATAATTCACATTTCTGAGCTTTAAGGAAAAGTATTTTCTGTTAATCTACAGTAGCCAGTATTAGCTATCATAGCATAGCTGTACATAATCCTGCGATAGAACAATTTATGTATGAATTTATTTATATCATGCAAAATAATTTATTTTGGTTCTGAAATAAAATAAAATTGCCACTTTTTTATTTTCTGTAAAAAAAAAAAGTACTGTTGGGTTTCTATAATTTTTTTGGTCAAAAATGTTTAGTATTAATTTAAGGTGCAGAAGGGATGATGAACTAAGATCTGATTGTCATGTTTATTTATTGAAGTTGACGGTTTAATATTAATTTAACACATTTAATGATTGATTATTATTCAAGAAGTAAAAAAAAAATTGGTGGTTTAGACAGAGTAAAAGTATAGGGAGCTTTTCACA
Organism: Astyanax mexicanus; assembly: GCF_023375975.1. Lineage (NCBI taxonomy): Eukaryota > Metazoa > Chordata > Actinopteri > Characiformes > Acestrorhamphidae > Astyanax > Astyanax mexicanus. The sequence continues at coordinate 240,362 of NC_064418.1, read as the reverse complement.
CACCGGCCTTGTTTGTTCTAGAATTTGTCTCCAGACTACAATACCCAGAATGCACCACACACTGACACTCACGATCACATGACACTGCGCAGCACCTTCAGGATGCCAATCACCGGAATTGTAAACACCTGTTCACTGGCCTATATAAACCCCTCACTCCACTCCACCTGTGCTGAGTCTTGATGGATTATTCTCGTACAACTCGTTTCTCTTTACCTGTATTTTCTCTCTCGTTATCGACCCTGTTTTTATATTTACTGACTTTGATTTTGGATTATTCTCTGATATTGCCTCGCCTGTATTTGAACCCTGGACTGTTTAATCGTTTATGGTATGTTTTCTCTCTCTTGCTGCTGTTTACTGGTATTAACCCTGATCATTCTGACTTACTCCTTATATTTCCACCCCTTTTCTCAGTAAACCTGTTCTATTCTATCTACACCTTGTCATGATACAAACCAGATATAAACAGCTCTGAAAAAATGAAGAGATCACTTCAGTTTCTGAATCAGTTTCTCTGATTTTGCTATTTATAGGTTTATGTTTGAGTAAAATGAACATTGTTGTTTTATTCTATAAACTACAGACAACATTTCTCCCAAATTCCAAATAAAAATATTCTCATTTAGAGCATTTATTTACAGAAAATGAGAAATGACTGAAATAACAAAAAAGATGCAGAGCTTTCAGACCTCAAATAATGCAAAGAAAACAAGTTCATATTCATAAAGTTTTAAGAGTTCAGAAATAATCAATATTTGGTGGAATAATCCTGGTTGGTTTTTAATCACAGTTTTTTTCATGCATCTTGGCATCATGTTCTCCTCCACCAGTCTTACACACTGCTTTTGGATAACTTTATGCTGCTTTACTCCTGGTGCAGAAATTCAAGCAGTTCAGTTTGGTGGTTTGATGGTTTGTGATCATCCATCTTCCTCTTGATTATATTCCAGAGGTTTTCAATTTGGTAAAATCAAAGAAACTCATACTTTTAAGTGATCTTTTAACTTTTTTTCAGAGCTGTATATTTTATTGTATTATATTATATTTGTTATTTTTTTATTTTTGTCAGTGGTAAGAATAGAGTTTCTAAACCCTGTTTATTCTGTTGGAGAGAAATCCTCCCAGATCGCAGTATATAAGCAGAGTGTCGTCAGCAGAGAGAATAGAATCGTATAAATGAACTGAATTACTAACTATAGAGATAAATACTCTCTAATTAAAGCTGCTGTACTGCGGGTTGTGTTTGGTTCTTTGTTTTCAGTGTAATTGGGCGTGAATGCGTTCGTTTCTTTATGCTCTGGTTGTGTATGTTTGATACAGAGTTTAATGTGGTTCTGTTTTCTCTTTTTCTCTCTTCGCTTCTTTTCCTCCCTTCATTTACTGTTTGTCACAGAGAGACAGAAGGAGGGACGGTTGGGTTGATAAAGATAAAAAGCCACAAAGGAAGCGCAGCGTCGGGGTTTGAGTGACTGCCAGCTGTCTCTGATCCCCACATTAAAGCGATACTTCAGGAGAAACTGTGAGTATACAGTCAGCTCAGACACGTTCTGTTTCATTAGTTTTAGTGCTGAAGCTACCGGTAGGGTTGCCAGATGTTTCCCAAGACAAAATTAGACAGATGGTGGACCTTAGGGGTTTAATTTCCAATAAGTCTTAATCTTTCATGTTTCATATTATTTGTGTTTGTGTTTTTAAAATAGTTATTTTTCGACTTCTTCATATTATCTGTAATAATACTGTAAAAATACTGTTATTTTCTGTAAGATAATATTTTGTCGCATTAATAAATTTATCATGTTAAAAACATGAAAAACAATCTAACATGAGTTTATTCTTTTACAGGAATGGGATCCTTTCTGAAGACAAGAAAGTGACATTGATATAACCCTGCAGCAAAGCTGAATATAACAGGATTGAAGGTATTGTGCTAAAATAGCTGATGCTTTCTGTGTGAGCAAACACTATTGTTCTGTTTTGACTTCAGATATTCAGTCTTGTGCAAAAGTTTTAGGCACCTGTGGGAATTTCAGTAAAGAAAAGGCTTCTTATCTGTGCAGTAAGTGTTTATTATCTCAGTAAAACACATTACAGCATTACAATAAATACAAACAGCAATTTAAAAAAAAATAAAAGCAGTTTTCCTTAAAACAACAAAACCTCTCCTAATCTCTCCTCCTCTTAATCTGAGTTTAATAGAGTTATTTATTTCTAGTTCTCATCATATTAATCAACAGCTGGTTTGGTAAATTACTGGTAAATGTGGTAAATCAGGTGAGCTGCTGACGGAACTGAACATAATGTACACATGCTGTCTGAGGAGCATCCAGGAGAAATCTGGAGAAACTACACTTAGTTCGTCAGCTCGGCTCACAGGATATAAAACATACTTATAGTTAAAAATTAAACTGAATTCCTTGTTATGTTTTACTGTGTTTTATGTTAATTTGCATATGTTTAAATCATATGTGATGCTTTAGGGAGGGCTGATTTGTTGGTGAAATATAGTGTAAACACTTCTGCTGTAAGAAATGGTGAAACGTGAGGACGGCAGCGCTCGTTCCGCTTGATGTCCTGCGTCTGCCGGTTCCTGTGTCCCTGGGTCGCTGTGTCTCACGGATGGACGTGTCTCTGCTGTTGCGTTTCTGATAGACGTGACCCACGGGGACGAGTCTGTGTTTCCTTACAGAAACGAGAGAATCTCTGATGAGCTGAATCAGGTGCATTAAAACAGGATAAAGAGTTTAACTTTCTCACACCTGATAAAGACGGCCTGGTACTGGTGACGGCAAACTCGAAACTCTGATTCGAACGGAATCGAGTTATTTAAATAATCTAAAAATAAACACAAAACAAAAAACAACACAAGTAACGACATTTAAACAATCTGATCTGAAACAAAATGAAACAGAACAAACTGAGAACAATCATGAACCAAAACGTAACAAACAGAAGACCAGACCAGGAAACACTGAAACAAAGGGAGCATAAAAACACAGACACAGAGAAGGAACACCTGGGGAGGATAACAACAGGGCTGGGTTACAAATAAGACCCAGGTGGGAACACTGATGAGAGGGCGGGGCTAGGGTAGTGGATAACTGCACTGTGTTTAGGCTTGTAGTACCTGTGTGTGTGTGTGTGTGGACTGTGCAGGTGTTGCTGGCAGCAGTAAACAGATTATTAGCGTTAACTCATTGTCTGCGCTACTCAGACTCATCTCATTACCACCTGTGTGTGTGTGTGTGTGTGTAAGTGTAAGATTGTGTGTGTGTGTGTGTGTGTGTGTGTGTGTGAGAGAGAGAGAGAATGAGTCTAAATTAAGCATGTGTAATTTCACTGTTCTGATTATTCTCACATCTGAATCTCAGCTTTACGTATTTAAGATAATGAACACAGGCTGTTCTGGGGATTGAATACAAATGCAAATGAACATTTACTAATTACATCCTGTATATATATATATTTTTGTCTTGTCCCTGTAAGTAACTATTAGCATTAGAATAGCAGAAAGCCTTTCCTATACTGTATAATGTATTGCAGGTATCTGTGTATTTTGTATAACATTAGTGAGGGTTTTTGTCTGATTCTGGAGATTTCTCTGTACGGAGGAGATTTTTAAAAACTCAGTGAAGCTTTATGTAAACTATAACGTCTAAACGCAGATACACAAGAGTTCAAATTTCTACATCTGAATAAATGTACATATTGTCCTATAACTGCATTATAATGCTGCTTTTATGACATGGCATAGTTCACTACATAAGGAGTGGTTTATTATTAAAGAACAGCAGTGCCAATGTTACAGATTATAGCATGAACCTCGAGTGTATTATTGTGATTATACCACAGTTCCATTATCACTGTTTATTGATATATTTTAAAGAGTTAAAGAGGAGGAGAAAATAGGATCTGTTTGGTTATAAAAACTCCACCAGATAAAATAGTTCCATTACTGCTCTATTTGTAGCTGTTGAGCTGTTTGGTTTGTAAGCGCTGCATCGTTGCTAGGTTACCTGTATGTGGCAGAGTAATACATGGAGAGCTTCGGTTACAGTGCATTACCGGCTGATAATGGCACTCTCAGAATGCCTCTCACTAACTGTGGTATAACTGGGATTAAGCCTGTGTGTTTTCTGTGCTTCATTCTTTGTGTTTTAATGTGTCTTAGCGAAAGTTTAAAATAATAATTTTTGTATTGAAAAAAAGTCGGTATAAACTGATTTCTCAGCCTTGGGCTTCTATAAGCAGCTGCCAGAACTGTAGAACTGAAAATAACTGATGGCCATTAAGAAGTAGAAGACTATAAGAATAAAGTAAAACAATTTAACTATGCCATTTATCTCAGTTCATTACATAATCATAATTATGCAGTTAATATGTAGAGTGGAGATGAAGGTGAGGTTTGGACTGCTTGTAGGATTGATTGTGTAAAAGGCAAATCAAAAACCCTTTTGATTCTTAAAGACCTTTAGGATGACTAAAGATTTACACGCTGTGCAGCAACACCTACACAAATATGACCTTTATTTAAAATCAATCATAATAAAAAAACTTTTTACTTCCATCCAAAAATCACAGTACTGTTAGCATTAGCCACACAGCTGCTAATATTCTGCTGTAATTCTACCAGACCAGCAAAAGCGAGCCGTGAGAAAAAGTCAGTGCTGAAAATCCATCAATCATATTAATAACCGAGAGAAATAACTTTCCATCAGATCCATTTCTCTCCAGCCTCCCCATTAAAAATCAGAAACATGAAAAATGGATTCGTATTTGAATTTGCATACTCTAACAAAAACATGAGACAGGAAGTGGATGGTGATTTTCTCTCCTCGTCTCTGAAGCTTCAGTCCTCAGATTCCCTCCATCGCCTCTGAAACGGATTCATGTTGTCAGAAAAATACAGACTGGAACAACACGCTGAATAAACTCTTACCTAGAATTCATCAGAGTGACGCGAAAGTCCAGCGAGAGCTTTTACAGAGAGCTTTTACAGAGCGCTGAAATCAGCAGAAAATTCTCACGCTGCAGTAAAACTGATTTCACACATCATCAGTCCCTCATACAAACCCACAGCCTTTACATCAGCAAACTCACACTAAACACGTATAATAAACCGCCGGACACTTTATCAGAAACACTACCCTGCTGTTCTTCCACTGCAACTTTATTGAAAACATTATTTTTATGCTTCCACTCACTGGCCACTTTAATAGAAACACCTACAGTACCTTCAGGTTCTGAGTGGTCCAGCAGTCTAATGTGTTGTCACTATGATCAAAAGATCCCCGGCAGATTTCCATCAGCTGCCGGAGCCCCGAGAGAGCACAGTTTGTATTTCTCTCTCTGGGTGGGTACAGTACAGTAGATGGTGCTCTCTCTTTCCCCTCATCACTCCTAGGGTGATGTGGATCAGCACAAGGCTGCGTCTGTGAGCTGATGTATCAGAGTGTTAGCGCTGTGATGCTACTTGGCAGCAGTTCAAAAAGAGGCGGAGTCTGATTTCACATGTGTGCTGGTCTTCACCCTCCTGGTGTTGGAGCATCACTAGTGATAGGAGGAGTCCTAATGAGTGGGTTGGGTAATTGGCTGTGTAAATTGGGAGAATTTGGTCAAAATGGTCAATTTTATTAGAAACCCCTGTCTCAGGCCCTGTATTAGAAACCTTTAGGTTCAACGGCCACTTTATTAGAAACCCCTACCTTTCCTTTATTTTTCCCTGCTCAACAACCTCTAAAATATACAGCAGCAGTCAAAAGTTTGGACACACCTTCTCATTCAGTGATTTTCTGTATTTAATGTATTTTCTACATTGTAGATTAATATCAAAGAGATTAAAACGATTGCAGGACTCATATGTAATTCTGTAGTAAAGAGTATAAAAGTGTTTTTCCTCCACATTAATCTCCTGATCTAAAGCTGATGAACTGAGATGGTGATTTGAGGTGATTTAATTGGGAGGAGCTGGAGCTTCACAGCGTGAAGGAAAAGCAGCAGCTATTGTTCAGCACCTCCAGAAACTCCTTCTTTCAAGACGCTGAGAAAACTATTCCAGATGACTCTCCCTCATGAAGACACTGAGATTAAAATCTCACCAAGAATCTGCAGATCTGAACTCAAACATACATCTGATACTTATTTAGAAGAATCTAAAGTATAATAAAACAGATTCTGGATTATTATTATTAAATAATTCAGCATGTGTTCCTCTAGAGCTTTAATATAGTCTTTAATATTAAATTTACTGTGTAATAAAAACACACTGAATGAGAGAGAAGAGGTGTGTCCAGACTATTGACTGGTACTGTAAAGGAAGTCATTACTAAATGGAGGTAAAGGTGGTAATTAGGGAGGGGATTATGGGTAATAATGGGGAATAATCTTGGTCAGTAGCTCTGCTCCTCTGTGCCGTTATCTCTCCGTATTATTAAATCTGTTCTCTCTGCTGTTTGTCCTCCTGTTTTCATCCCTCCTCTGAATGATGGAGGGAAGAAGGGTTTATCTCTGCAGAGAGAGAGACGTCTGATGAGTCACCTCATGCATTTTGTGCGAGACTGTGTGTGTGTGTGTGTGTGTGTGTGTGTGTGACTCTGGCCAGGCTCTATAAAGGGTATCATGATTTTTTTGTACAGACAACAATAGAAAAAAGCAAGAAGGAAATAAGAGGTTTTGAAAGAAACGGCACAAAGAAAGACGATGACTGAAAGCTCTAGTAGCACTTTAAACACGAGAACCGTGCACCACTTCCTGTCCCCACTTTAGATCTGTACATTCTGAAAAACATCACATGACCAGCCAACCGAGCGAGCGTAAACATATTTCTCACTATAGCAGCTGTAGTTCATCTGTGATATGATGTGATGAATACAATTGATGTGATAATGTGATTGATGTGATAATGTGATTGATGTGATTGATGTGATTGATGTGATTAATGTAATTGATGTGATAATGTGATTGATGTGATGAATGTAATTGATGTGATAATGTGATTGATGTGATAATGTGATTGATGTGATTAATGTAATTGATGTGATAATGTGATTGATGTGATGAATGTGATTGATGTGATGAATGTGATTGATGTGATGAATGTGATGCTAAAACACAGTGGCGTTCAGTTAATATAGTGGGTACCCCTTCTACAACACCATGTCTGCAAAATCATGAATCTGATTGGTTAGATTGTCCTGCGACGTTGCCAATATCCTCATTACTACACCCTTCTCAAAATCAGGAGAAGGGTCACACAGTCACAATCTCTACAGACCAGTATAAAACAAAATAAATAAGATTTAATCCAACATTATAATACTAATGAACAGATGAATTAGCTGGGAGTGTGAGAGAAGCACAGTCAGGTTCAGATGCTGGAGATATGTTCTCTTGATGTTCTTCTCCTTATTCTGGCTGTTTAAATCTGTCTCATGCTGTGTGGATGTGATTGAAAACCGTATCTCAGGCTTTTTAAAGTTGTTTTAATAGAAACGGCAGGAAACAGAATCACATCGGCACATGAATCGACCTAAAGGAGCGTTAGAGACGCCGCTCTCTGAAAGAGCTGCAGACGAGAACGTCGATCGTGTTTCTTTATTAAAGCGAGCTGCGTTTCTTCATCAGAGGATAAAGGTAACAGAGGTGATACAAAACAGGTTTGAGTAAAACTCAAGCAAATATCTACAGTAAACTAAAATTTTACGCTCACTGTGGAAAAAAATAGAAGAAACAACAGAAGTAGTGTCTCATTTTAGTATGGAGTTGTAGTTTCTAATGATGGACCGCGATAATCAAATCCAATGCAGCTTCAATATTATCATGCAGTTCCTGCAGATCGTGTGGTTTTTCTGTACAAATTCTTTAACTAGGCACCGACCAGTTCCTCTACACACTAAAGTCACACCATTGAAGTCTTTGGTAACGTGGGCAGTCATCATAATGGTCTGCACAAATGCAGTCCCTTGTCATGTAACCGTCTGCCAATGGTGCTGGCACTAAAATGACTCTTTCAGTGTGAGCCACGAGAACTCTAATGCTAATTCTTTTGCCTTACTGTTGGAAAAATGTGGCCATCTAAGCTTACTGTAAATAAACAGAAGAGCTTTATTCACCCAAATAATAAATAAATGTGATTGGAGGACAGTGTGAATTACCTGCTGTAGGTAAACTGCTCACTTCATGCTCTTCTCTTCTCTTCTCGCTCCATCTCTCTCTGGAGCTCAGATGGAGACGAAATCTCATCAGCTGATGCTCAGTTAGTGTTTCCTCCTCCAGCAGATCTGTGTGGATATTTTTGTTCACTCTGAATCCAGTAGTGATGCTGACGTGTAAACCCCGGCACCACCGCGGCTCGGCCTGACCTTCAGCCGGGACGCGAGACCAGAACAACATAGCTGGAGGTCCGTCCCGCTCACATCACATTATATAAAGCCAGAGTGTGATGTGTGTTTCATAGCGTTACCTTCCCCTCTCACGCTCTCACCAACATACAGGATTCAACCTCAGATTAAACACACCTGGGAATTATGTGGATTTATATAAACTGTGGATCTGAATAAATGAAGGTCGCACTTCAGTTTCTGAATCAGTTTCTCTGATTTTGCTATTTATAGGTTTATGTTTGAGTAAATTGAACATGGTTGTTTTATTCTATAAACTACAGACAACATTTCTCCCAAATTACAAATAAAACTAGAAAAGGCAAAGTTCGTGAACGAACTTTAAGTTGGCTTGTCAAATAGTTACTAAGTTGTGTAGTGTGTGTGTGGTGTGGAGTGTGTGGGGTGTGGAGTGGGTTGTGGAGTGTGTGTGGTGTGGAGTGTTTGGAATGTGGTGTGGAGTATGTGTGGAGGAGTGTGGGGTGAGTTGTGTGTATCAGGTGTGGAGTGTGTCTGTTGTGGAGTGTTTGTGGTGTGGTGTGTAGAGAGTGTGGTGTGTGTGTGGAGTGCATGGGGTGTGGAGTGTGTAAAGGGTGGGGGGGGTGGTTTGGAGTGAGGTGTGTGTGTGGTGTGTGGAGTGTGTGGTGTGTGTGTGTGTGTGTGTGTGGTGTGGGGTGTGTAGTGTGTATGGGTCTGGAGTGTGTGTGTGGTGTGGGCTTTGGAGTGTATGGGGTGTGGAGTGTGTGTGGTGTGTGGAGTGTATGTGGTGTGCGCAGTGTGTGTGGTGTGTCCACATGGTTGCTAAGTGGTTGCTAGGCAGTTGCTAACGTTTTCAAGGTGGTTGCTAAGGTGTTGCTAAGTGGTTGCTAGGCTGTTGCAATAATTTTTAAGTGGTTGCTAAGTGGTTGCTAGGCAGATAATAACATATTCCACAAGGTTGCTAAGTGGTTGCTAGGCAGTTGCTAACATATTCCACATGGTTGCTAAGTGGTTGCTAGGGAGTTGCTAACATATTCCACATGGTTCCTAAGTGGTTGCTAGGCAGTAGCTAACATATTCCACATGGTTGCTAAGTGGTTGCTAGGCAGTTGCTAACATATTCCACATGGTTGCTAAGTGGTTGCTAGGCAGTTGCTAACCTATTCCACATGGTTGCTAAGTGGTTGCTAGGCAGTTGCTATCATTTCCAAAGTGGTTGCTAAGTGGTTGCTAGGCAGTTGCTAACATATTATACATGGTTGCTAAGTGGTTGCTAAGTGGTTGCTAGGCAGTAGCTAACATATTCCACATGGTTGCTAAGTGGTTGCTAGGCAGTTGCTAACATATTCCACATGGTTGCTAAGTGGTTGCTAGGCAGTTGCTAACCTATTCCACATGGTTGCTAAGTGGTTGCTAGGCAGTTGCTATCATTTCCAAAGTGGTTGCTAAGTGGTTGCTAGGCAGTTGCTAACATATTACACATGGTTGCTAAGTGGTTGCTAAGTGGTTGCTAGGCAGTTGCTAACATATTCCACATGGTTGCTAAGTGGTTGCTAAGTGGTTGCTAGGCAGTTGCTAACATATTTCACATGGTTGCTAAGTGGTTGCTAGGCAGTTGCTAACATATTCCACATGGTTGCTAAGTGGTTACTAAGTGGTTGCTAGGCAGTTGCTATCATTTCTAAAGTGGTTGCTAGGCAGTTGCTAACATATTCCACATGGTTGCTAAGTGGTTGCTAGGCAGTTGCTATCATATCTAATGTGGTTGCTAAGTGGTTGCTAGGCAGTTGCTAACATATTCCACATGGTTGCTAAGTGGTTACTAAGTGGTTGCTAGGCAGTTGCTATCATTTCTAAAGTGGTTGCTAGGCAGTTGCTAACATATTCCACATGGTTGCTAAGTGGTTGCTAGGCAGTTGCTATCATTTCCAAAGTGGTTGCTAAGTGGTTGCTAGGCAGTCGCTAACATATTCCACATGGTTGCTAAGTGGTTGCTAAGTGGTTGCTAGGCAGTTGCTATCATTTCTAAAGTGGTTGCTAAGTGGTTGCTAGGCAGTTGCTACCATATTCCACATGGTTGCTAAGTGGTTGCTAGGCAGTTGCTAACGTTTTCCAGGTGGTTGCTAAGGTGTTGCTAACTGGTTGCGGTGTGGGCTGTGGAGTGTGTGGGATGTGGTGTAGAGTGTGTGTGGGGTGTGTGGGTTGTGGTGTGTGAACTGTGTGGGGTGTGGTGTCTTGAGTGTGGGGTGTGGAGTGTGTGTGGTGTGTGGAGTTGGTGTGGTGTGGAGTGAGTGTAGAGTGTGTGGTGTGGACTGTGTGGAGTGTGTGAGGTGTGGAGTGTGGACTGTGTGTGGGGTGTGAAGTGTGGACTGTGTGTGGGGTGTGCAATGTGTGTGGTGTGGAGGGTGTGTGGTGTGGAGTGTGTGTGGTGTGGGGTATGTGTGGTGTAAGGAGTGTGTGGTGTGGTGTATGTTTGGTGGAGTGAGGTGTGTGTGGGGTGTGGACTGTGTGTGGTCTGGGGTGTGGACTGTGTGTGGTGTGGGGGGTGTGTGGTGTGGTGTGTAGAGTGTGTGTAATGTGGGGTGTGGTGTGTGTGGGTTGTGGTGTCTAGACTGTGTGGGGTGTGGTGTGGGGTGTTGAATGTGTGTGGTGTGTGGAGTGTGTGTGGAGTGTGGACTGTGTGTGGGGTGTGGCCTGTGTGTGGTGTGGTGTATGTGTGGTGGAGTGTGGGGTTTGTGTCAGGTGTGGAGTGTGTGTGGTGTGGGGTATGTGTGGTGTGAAGTGTGTGGGGTGGGGTATGTGTGGTGTAAGGAGTGTGTGGTGTGGTGTATGTTTGGTGGAGTGAGGTGTGTGTGGGGTGTGGACTGTGTGTGGTCTGGGGTGTGGACTGTGTGTGGTGTGGGGGGGGTGTGGTGTGGTGTGAAGAGTGTGTGTAATGTGGGGTGTGGTGTGTGTGGGTTGTGGTGTCTAGACTGTGTGGGGTGTGGTGTGGGGTGTTGAATGTGTGTGGTGTGTGGAGTGTGTGTGGAGTGTGGACTGTGTGTGGGGTGTGGCCTGTGTGTGGTGTGGTGTATGTGTGGTGGAGTGTGGGGTTTGTGTCAGGTGTGGAGTGTGTGTGGTGTGGGGTATGTGTGGTGTGAAGTGTGTGGGGTGGAGTGTGTATGGTGTGGGGTATGTGAGCTGTGGAGTGTATGCGTGGTATGGAGAGTGTGGGGTATGTGTGGTGTGGGGTGTGAAGTGTGTGTGGTATGTGTGGGGTGGAGTGTGTATGGTGTGGGGTATGTGAGCTGTTTAGTGTGTGTATGGTATGGAGTGTGTGGGGTGTGGGGTATGTGTGGTGTGAAGTGTGTGTGGTGTGGGGTATATGAGCTATTGAGTGTGTGTGTGGTTTAAAGTGTGTGTGGTGTGGAGTGTGTGGTGTGGGGTGTGAATTGTGTGTGGTATGTGTGGGGTGGAGTGTGTGTGGTGTGGGCTATGTGAGCTGTGGAGTGTGTGTGGTTTAAAGTGTGTGTGGTGTGGGGTTTGTGTGGTGTGGATTGTGTGTGGTGTGGGGTATGTGTGGTTTGAAGTGTGTGTGGTGTGGGGTATGTGTGGTTTGAAGTGTGTGTTGTGTGGGGTTTGTGTGGTGTGGAGTGTGTATGGTGTGTGGGATGGAGTGTGTTTGGTGTGGGGTATGTGTGGTGTGGAATGTGTGTAGGGTGTGGTGTGGAGTGTTTGTAGTGTGAGGTGTGGACTGAGTGTGGTGTGTAGAGTGTGTGTGGTGTGGACTGTGGAGTTTGTGTGGTGTGGAGTATGTGTGGTGTGGAGTGAGTGTGGGGAGTGGACTGTGTGTGGTGTGGTGAGTGTGTGGTGTGGGGTATGTGTGGTTTGAAGTGTGTGTGGTGTGGTGTATGTGTGGTGTGTGTGTGGTGTGTGTGTGTGTGTGGTGTGTAGTGTGGTATTGGTTCTGGTGTGGGTTGTGTTCAGCAGTATCTTCTCCATACAGATACAGTACTGAGGAGCAGGGCAGAGAGGGGGGCCGTGCGCAGGATCGGCTGGTGTGTGTGAGATGGCCAACATTCCGCCCATTCATTCCTATGGGGAAAGTTCGTACGATAATTTTACGAAAACCGTAAATCGTATCGGTGAGATCAGCATATCGTCTGAAACGTCTCTGCAAGATGTTGCTAGGTGGTTGCTAGGTGGTTGCTAACTTTTTGCTAGGTGGTTGCTAAGGTGTTGCTATGGTATCTGGGGTGGTTGCTAAGGTGTTGCTAGGTGGTTGCTAGGTGGTTGCTAGGGTGTTTCTAGGTGGTTGCTAAGGTGTTGTTATGGTATCCGGGGTGGTTGCTAAGGTGTTGCTAGGTGGTTGCTAGGCAGTTGCTATCATTTCTAAAGTGGTTGCTAAGTGGTTGCTAGGCAGTTGCTAAGGTTTTCCTAGTGGTTGTTAAGGTGTTGCTAAGTGGTTGCTAGGCAGTTGCTAACGTTTTCCAGGTGGTTGCTAAGTGGTTGCTAACTGGTTGCTAGGCAGTTGCTATAATTTCTAAAGTGGTTGCTAAGTGGTTGCTAGGCAGTTGCTAATGTATTCCAGGTTGTTACTAAGTGGTTGCTAGGCAGTTGCTAACGTTTTCCAGGTAGTTGCTAAGTTGTTGCTAAGTGGTTGCTAGGCAGTTGCTAACGTTTTCCAGGTGGTTGCTAAGCAGTTAATAGGTGGTTGCTAAGCCCTGGCTGGGGTGCCGGGGTGTCCAAACTTTTGACTGATAGCTGCTCCATACAGCAGCTCCTCCATACACTCACAGTACTGGAGGAGCAGGGGAGAGAAGGGGTTCCGTGCGCAGAGCTGCTCGTGTGTGAGTTAGAACTCTGGGCCCCCCATTCATTTCTATGGGAAAACTTCGTACGACATTTGTACGAAAACCGTACGACGTATCGTCAAAACGTTAAAATTTTCGGAAAGAACACGTTTTTTTTCATGCATCTTGGCATCATGTTCTCCTCCACCAGTCTTACACACTGCTTTTGGATAACTTTATGCTGCTTTACTCCTGGTGTAAAAATTCCAGCAGTTCAGTTTGGTGGTTTGATGGTTTGTGATCATCCATCTTCCTCTTGATTATATTCCAGAGGTTTTTAATTTGGTAAAAATCAAAGAAAGTTATCATTTTTATTACAGGGCTGTATAATTACACTCTCTCTCTCCTCCTAAAATCCAGTTTAATCCCGCAAACAAACACTGCAGAGCTTCACTCTTCTCTCTCTCTCTCTCTCTCTTTTTCTCTTTCTCTCTTTTTCTGCTCATTATCCACCTCAGACTTCTTCACAGAATGATCCATAACAAACAGTTGCAACCCTGACCTTTATATACCATCACACACACACACACACACACACACACACTCATTTAGAGCAAGAGAAGCGGAGAGTAAAACAATGACACAAGTTTTTATTTAAATATTTTTATGCAATAATAAAAAAATAATGACTTTTTTTCAATCTCATCTGTTTTCTGCTGATTTTAGTCTGAATATTAATGCAGGATGAGTCAGAAGTCGCAGGACACTGATAAGATAGACCCCCTTACCTGTTACTAGCTGGAATATTAATACATATTATATTTTTTCCCTTTTTCCTGAAATAATGTAGTTAACACATTATAAAAGCTTGTAAATGATTCTATTATTTAACATGATGCTACATCACTTCTTATTTAACTTCTACACGTATTTATATGGCTTCTGACACAGTATGAATTACTGACATCTATAAACATAGACTGTATAACACTAAACACGCCCAGTTCCGACTTGCTGTTACTCGTAGCTCCAGTGCTAAATTTAAAGAATCTCTAAACATGTTTCATCCAAATAACATTTTAAGATAAGAGGAGGGGGGGGGGGGGGGGGGGGCAGTTACGTGGATAATATTTAATGTGTTGTTTCTTCCCACAGATTAAAATCCACTTTAACACTTGATTAAAACTCTATTTCACAAATTTCTCATGCAGAACAAACTCAACACTTCATTCTGTCTCTCTCTCAGGAACAGTGTGACTCAGTCTGTCCGTGTCTTTCTCTCCTTTTATTGTTCACTTCAGAGTTCACTGACTGATCCATAACCATCATCAGAACTAAAGAAACTTCAGACACTGAACCTGTACTGTCATTCCTGCTGTTTTTGGTGTAACCCTGTATAATCCTGATTATTTCCTGACATATAAATCACATAAATTAAAGGGTTTGTGTAAAAAGTCAGAATTTTTCTTGTTTTCTAAACTAAACTTAAAGAGTTTGGTTCCAAAATCATGAGCTGTGTGGATGCTCCCTTATTCTGATGTCACAAATAAAAAACCTGCATAGAACCACCTGTCAACCCCCACCAGAGCCCCACTTACTAGAGGACCGTACTTCGTTTGAGGGAGGGATCTGTACCTACTGTCCGAACTTTCAAATAATGAGTTTTGTGCTTCTGTCGCAGTTGAGCATGAACTAGCTTGGTTGTGTTTTGCTGTTTAACACAATCTAATGTAAAAGTTCAGCTCATAAAAAAGACAGAGCCCTTAAAAAGCTCATTCTGAAATGGACTGAAAATGGTAAAAATAGAGCTGGTGAGAAAGCTTGTGTAAAAGGACTTATAACACGTCCCCTTTAACATAGATCATATTTTTTATAAGTTTCATATTAATGCCAAATAAAACACACAATACTTTTATTAGCTATAGAATATTCTGCTGTAGAATATATTAATGATGTTAATGTAAACAGCGGAATTGGTGGTACGTTTATCCTTTAAGAGGACGGTTCTGCTGCTTTTGCTGTTAATGGGGGAAAAAATGAGATGTCACCTTTTAAGCCCCTTAAATTTACATCGACCTAAAATTAGAACCCGAACCACCGCAGTCCTCTCCTCACCGCCACACAGAGAGCGTCCCGCACGCTTCACTCAGGCATTGTGTTTATAATCCCCACTTTAATCCCTGTTTACTGGTTTAGCAGAAATGATTTTTTGCACTGGGGTCTGATTTCTTCT